>NW_027150962.1:1021623-1065046 GCF_018691715.1 Phytophthora cinnamomi
GTCGTAGAACTCATTGGCTTACACATGACGAATCCTGGCAAGAAAAGCATCCTGAACAAGAGCAAGAACGTATTTCCATGGTCCGATCTCGGTAGATGCGTCACAAAATGCGCGTAGTGCAGGATGTCAGCCATAACGCCCTGGCACAACGAGCCTGAGTTCGTCGATCATGTCCCTGGGCCGATCTCTGGTAGAGCGACTCAAGCGATACAGGATCTCTCGAGAATCAGAACGAAATCATCAGCAATTTTGCAAGTTTCCGAGATGGACGTTTGACAGCTCTCTCACGTCGCCCTTCAGGAATTTCTTTGAGCTGCACCAGGTAAGTGTCCTTGTCCTGATGCACCTTGATTCGTCACCAACGTTCCGCTTGAAAATCTAGAGGCCCCATTGCCTCACCCGAATCGCCCGCTTCCTGGGTTTGTGCCCGCGTTATTACTGCGAACACTTTGGCCGCCGTCGACAGCGGGGCCGACTCTGGACCCGGATCACCCTTGATTTCAGCTCTCTGGTGTTGCCACCGGGTCCCAGCGCACACGTTTTTTCGGTTTCTGCAGCTTCGTGGACCTTTTGACACCAGCTGCTAGTGCACTCGTTCATCAGCGTCCTCGACCTTCCAGGACTCGCCAAGCGCGAGAGTCTTCGACGTAAGGTAGTCGGCAGCCTGATTGAATTCACGTTTCACATGAACCAGTCTTACTGACTTGAATCTTGTCTTCAACACCTCGTACACAGCTAGCTTCCTGCAGGTTAGGCTGGTTACAATTGATCAGACCTTGCGCTTGCTGAATCGTGATCCTGGAGTCACCAACGACCACAATGTCCAGGATGCCGTGCTCGAGCGCCAGAGTGAGTCCCTTAAGTCCGTGGTATTCTGCATCATTCACGGTCACATCTTCCAGAATGAATCCTCGCGCATCCAGTATTTCCATCCAGGAACTTGCCACAGGATACATCCGCAACTTCCCTGGCGCGTAGACGTCTTCGCGCCCCATCGAAACTCAGGATATAACCTTCGTAGTCTGCTTCCAGCATCTCCAAACTGATGGGTACAGGTGGTTTGATACGCCCCTTGACCGGGATCAGGTTTTCAGCGACTTCATCCAGCTGCTCTCGGGTGTGATCCCTGCACCCAGGATTGCAGCTTAACCCATCCTCGTCATGTTGCACTCTACGTATCTCAAGGTTCCAATGAGACAAATTCAGGCCCCACTTGACCGTTCGACCGTCAGCTGACTGCGACGTGTGTAGCCACTTCAGCACAGAGTGCCGAGTGTACACGACGATCTTGGGACTGGGTTCAACCAGAGTGCGAAATAACGCTAGGACTCTCAGGATGGCAATCACTCCTTTTCAGCGATGTGATACCTCAGTTCGGCATCGTTCAGGGCACGACCCGTGAATTGACGAGATGCACGATCCCCCGTACTCCCGGCCTAGCACCGCAGAGGCCGCCCACTGGTTTGCGTGCGGAATGATCACAAACGGCTTGGAACGGTCAGGGTGCCTGAGCAGTGGAGTCGAGACGATCTTGCGTTTCAGGATTTCGAACGCTTCCTTATGTAGTGGGTCTAACTTGACTCACTATTTTATTTACACGTTGCGCAACGTGTATGAGGAAGCGTACTTAGTAATACATTTAGGTTAATTATATTTGAATACACAAATATAATTTAACTTAGACAAGACTCCAAGTAGCTAGTTTAAGGTAAAATGAGAACTGTATTGTTTGTAAATTGATCTTCCTCCTAAAACTGTAAAACTGTTTATCATCTATGAAAGGGTTGGCAGCGGCTGGCTGTCAGAGCCCCGCTAATATGCACGTCACTGATTGGTAGAAAGATGATGCTTCTTCCAATAGGATCTTTGCGTATGTGTGGACCACTCATTGTGGTGATCTACTTCAACGTAGGCATTGGTGTACCTTGCACCAAGGTGAGGAAGTATCTAAAACTTTAACAGATAACCTATTCAGTTAATTCACAAGTGGCTTGCAGCCACTTGTACGTGTAACCCCGTTACACCATCCCCCTTAAGGTTAGACGCGCGGGGTCTCCGCACGTCAATCTTCGGAATTGACCATTCGTCAACTCTCCGCGTTTGAGAAGAAATCCGCGCTCATTCAACGATGAGCGCGCCTCAGAGAAGACCTCGAAGTCGGTGGGGAGTCATCTCTCCATCGATGACTACTTGAACGCCAGAAGGCGAAGTGAGTATGACGTCGTCGACTTCGACGACGACGATGAAGATATGGAGGGCGAGGAGGACTCGCCCTCAAAGCGTAAAGACTGTGCGAGCGAATCGCTCGACCTCATGCCAAGAACATTCGCCCGCGTGAAGGGGACGAATCGGACGCTTCGAGTTCGAAGCGTTCGCGTACTGAGAGTGATACCCCACCGCTTCGCTGGGGCTCAGTATCTGCGCGCTGCTGCTGCAGCGCGTGATATCAAAGCTCGCGTTTCCGCGCCAGCCGCGCGATCCGTGGATGCCGTCCGCGTCCGAGATCACGGACCGGTATGGGAACTCGGTACCTGAATGAGGTGCCGTTATGGTATGCAGCGCCATCAAAGATGACGCCGTGGTTGCCGAGCTGCACATGCGGAGACGCATCAAAGGCGCGATTACTACATCGGACTCTTTCATGAGCTCCGATGGTTTCAAAGCAAGAAGACTTCGCAGCAAAGTGCCCGAATGGCAGGCACTTTGTCAAAGCTGGAACGCCTTTGTTGAGAACTTAACAATAAACCGAGTGCTTACCGTGATCGGATTAAGCAAGCGCGTGATCGCTTCGAGACGTACCGAAGCGTGGAGCTGGAGCAACTTCATGTTGCTGCTGAGGAGGCAAATGCCGTGCGCCCGAGGGCTTCAGTGCACGAAGTGCCCAGGCGCGGTCCGCTTGAGCGACCGCGACCTGAACGGGTACGTCGTTTCGTGTGCCCGAGAGTCTCAAGAGCTCCGTGCTAAGTTCTTAGCACGTGAGGGTTCGGGCGCTAGCGATGATCGCAGCGCTCGTATTACTCCGCTGCACCAGCGCGTACTGCTCCTCGTACGCCCTCACCATTTCCGGAACGTCCTCCAGCAAGACGTTCCGCGGCCCCATGTATCTCGATGGGGAGGAAATCCTCTCCATCGAATACGAAAACGAGCCCTTGAGGGTTCGTTTTCGGGATACTATGGTCAACAATCCGCTCAACAATCCAGCGGGCTGAGCCGCGGGCGTCACGGATCGGCGGTGGCGGGGAACACGCCCGGCATGATCAGCCCCGGGCTGATCAGTATGCGCCTCCACGACCGGGTGACCGCCGTGGAGCGTTTGTGGCGCTGAGTTCGCCGCCCTGAAACAGGAGCTGGCGAACGAAGGTTCGTCGCGGCGGTCTCGCAGACCGCCTCGAATATCCAGGTCGAGCTGGGGACCCAGATGGTTGCTCCAGCGCGTCCGCGCGCTGGAGGAGAGGCTGCTCGTCGCCGAGGCCAAGTCCTCCGCTTCTGCCTCGGCTCCTGCCGAGGCTTCGTCAGCTGAGCTAGGTGGCTCGTGCTGCAGGTATGGCTTCAGCCGTCCGGCGTAAAAGGTCGGATGGAAGCGCATGCTTGACGGTATGTCTAGCGTGTTTGCGTAGCCGTGCCGAGCCAACACAGTGAACGGCCTGGTGAAGCGCGTAGCAAGCTTACTTGCTCCGAAATCGTAAACTGCATGTTTAGACAGGTTTTGAGTAGCCAAAACCAATGAACTAACTTTGAATTCATTTGTTTCGCCCGCATTACCTTGCGTTCAGCTTCTGTTGATCAACAGAAGCTGCTATAGGTCTTGGACAAACCGAATCACGGCTTGTCTTTGGTGATGAAACTGATTGCATCCGAGCTGAAGTCATTCAGCTCGCTCTCCGCTAGAGGCCCGGCCTCTGCGTGGTTCTTTTGCGGTGTCTGCGCCCTGAGCAGACCCGTGGTCCTTGTCCTTGTTGTTGAGGAGTCTGCGCCCTGCTGTTGCAGCTGACACTGTGCAAGTGTCAGCGGTTTCGGCTGCTGTATTGCAGTCGTAGATCCTCCCCACTTAAAGTGGGAGCCATCACCCGAGTAAACTCGGTAGACGTGGATGCCGCATGGCATTCGCGAAACGGTGTATGCCCGGTCGAGGCATGCACTGAGTTATTGATGGCAAACTCTGCCATCGATAAGCACTCGCCCAGTATTGGAACGAGTGAGCGTAGCTCTTCAACATATCAACGAGCACGCGATTCACGCGCTCGGTTTGGCCGTCCGTCTGCGGATGATCCGCAGTCGACATTGAAAGTTGGTTCCCAAGAAGTGTAAACACTTTGCCACAGGTGCGCTGTGAAGCGCGGGTCTCTGTCCGACACGATGTCGGACGGCATGCCATGGTGTTTGAACATCATGTCGACGAACAGACGGGCCGTCTGCTTCGCGGTCACCTCTGCTGGCACCGCAGCAAGATGTACCATCTTGCTGAAACGGTCGACGAAGACCACAACACCGGTGTTCCCCGCTATCCGGGGAAGACCAAAGACGAAGTCAAAGACATGGACTTCCAACACTCCGACGGAGTCGGTAGTGATTAGTAGGAGCCGCGAATGGCGCAGGCTTTACGCGTTAATACCTCGCAAGCACGGATGTACTTGCACTTATACTGGTGCCAGTAGAAGTCGCGCGTGAGAAGGACGTATGTCTTCACGTCCGAGATGTCCCGCAGTCGGGGCATCGATATTCGTACATGATCCTGAGTCGCAGGTCATGGTCATTCGGCACGACAACGCGATCCGCGTTGTCGTCGACCGTATTGAAAGTAGTCCGTCGTGCACACGAAAAGTGTGCACGCGCTCGAAGGTGCTTGGGCAGCTTCTGACGGGACTTGTCAGAAGGCGCTGTGCCATAGGCCAGCAGAGTTTCGTGTCCGTCGTGCGCGTACGCGGTTTTCACGTCGTCCAACAAAGACGATGTGGGCGTTCTCGATCGCATGACGTCAATGGCATTGACGTCAGCAGCTTCTGCGTCGTCCGGCCGACGTGATAACGCGTCGGCCACCACGTTCAATCTTCCGGGTTTGTATTCGACCCGGAAGTTATACTCCCGCAAAGAATGAGAGCCATCTCGCCATTCTTTGTGATATGTGTGGCGACTTCACTGCGGTGCGCAGTGAAGCATGGTCGGTGTAGACCACAAATGGTCTACTCCCAAGCAAATACACTCGGAACTTTGCGTGCGTACTTCATGGCAAGGAGTTCCTTGTCATGCACCGGATAGTTGCGCTCAGCTGGCTTCAGCTGACGCGATTGGTAGACGACACGATCACGGCCCCGTGATCGTGTTGCATCAACGCACATCCGATTGCAAAGTCGGATGCGTCACATACGACGTGAAATGGACGATCTTGGTCAGCTACCCCGGGCCAAGATCGGTGCCTCAGTCAAGCCCCGCTTGACTGCATCGAATGCCTTTGGCAATCGGTTGTCCAATTCCACAGCCTTCTTGAAGCTGTGACAGCGGGCGGATCTTGCCCGCATAATCCTCCACGTACTTGCACAAGTACGTGGCCGCTCAAGGAACTGCCTCAGTTCCTTGATACTTGAAGGTGGCCATTCATTGATCACTCTGACCTTTCCGGGTCAGGGCGAACGCCATTTTTCCCTACGAGACACCCGAGGACGGGTATCTCGCTCGCCCCGAAGATACACTTCTTCAGGTTCGCGTAGAGCTTATGCTTTCGCATAAGCTCGAAGCCTCCGGAGATGCACCCTGTGCATCTCTACGTCGGTCTTCCGTCCACAGCCCGGCTGTGGATGAACACATCATCGAAGTAGCTCGGTGCGAAATCGCGCACCGAGCGCAACAAGTGCGTCACGCACCTGTTGAAAGTCGCAGGGCGTTCTTAAGCCCCTGTGGCATTACTAGCCATTCCCAGAGCATGCCGCTTGGCGCTCACTGCCGTGAGAGGGATATCGCTCTCACGCATTAGGATTTGATAGAATCCATCTCGTAAGTCGAGAGCACTGTAAACGGTGCTCCCGGCCATCGAATCGATGATAACATCTTTCGCAGTATCAGCGTCTGCGCCGGTACCGTCGCATCGTTCAGCTTGTTATACGCATGAACGATGCGCCATCCGCCCTGTGGCTTTTTGACAGAACGTCGGAGCACTGTGCGGGGACTTTGATTCCTGCACTTGTCCTGCTTTGCGACGACTTTCAAAGAAGTCGTCGATCGCTTTTACTTGTTCTTGCGGCAGTGGCCACTACCGCGTGACACAGTACTGTGCCCGGCACGAGATCAATCTCGTGCTGAATGCCCTTATCCTGCGGAAGCTCCGCAGGAATCTCTTCCGGAGTACGTCTTTGTACTCCCTCAACAATGTAATAGGGACTCGACTTCAGCGAGTCCCAGCCTTGTTCCTCGAAGCGCTCTTGCTTCGTCTTCGCACTGAGATTGTCTCACTCTCAGTGGTACTTCCTATGAAGAGCTGTCTCAGCTCTTCGCCTCGCCTCCGTTCTTTCGCTGTTCGAAAGATCGCAGGCCTGCTCGATGCGTCCATCGTGCAAGTCGTGCAGCGCTTCCAGCTCATGGCTGGAAGCGAAGTCAACTCCCGACGCCGTCGTCGGAGGATTAGCGAGTTCCACGTCACGATACTGGAATCCAGTATCGGTGCGCGTCAAGACGCTTAGCGTCTCAACATCCGGCGTCACCGCCTCAGTCTGCCCGGCAGACTGTTTCGTGCGTCTCGGTCCTGACCGAGACTTGCGCAGCGTTCTCCGCTTGCGCCGTCTTCTTGCTGTTGTTGAGGTGTATCTACCTCGAAGTCAAGTCTCGACAGGCTTCGTAGTCGAACAAAGTTGTTCGACGCGCCTGAATCTACCAAAGCTCGAAGAGAGTCACTCGCTCTCTTCGAGTAAACCTTCAAGATGACTAGGTTCGGCCTGTCATCTTGTTTCGCGGTGAGAGCTGGTCTCACTGGGGCTGCAGTCCTCAGTGTCGCGTGCCCGATGCCGGCACGCGCGACTGTATTATCAGTAGGGCGCCCCACGCCTACTGGATGTTTGCGTTTTTTGTTGGTCCGCGGCGATGCCTAGCATCGCCACGACGGCCACCTCCAGGGGGCATGGGAGCTGTGCACTCCCTGCAAGTGACCGATCCTTCCGCAGCGGAAGCATCGCATACCTCTGCCTGCTGCGGTGGGCAGCAGTTGTTGCGTTCGAGAGGTCCATTGGTTCTGGACCTCCGTCCTCGCTACCGGGCGCGGTTGCGGCCTCGGTACGTTTACATGGAGTTTAGCCTGCCACAGGCTAAACTCTTCTTGCATGGCAAGTGATTGCAGCTTCGAGAGTACTCGGGTATTTCGGAAGAGATAGGTCTTCACAGCCCCATCTCTAAGTCCTTTCATGAACGTGACGACCTTGGTCGCCTCGTCAATCGGGTTGGTCACGATATTTGATACCAAGTATCGTGTGCGCTGCGCGTAAGCATGGACGTGATGCTTACCCTGCTGAAGGTCGAGGAACTCCGCCCTCGACCGGAACTCGTTTTGCGGGGCTCAAACGCTTGCTTGAGCTCCTCTTTGAACATCTCGTACGTGCTGAAGTACGTAGGATCGGAGAGTCGGCGCCCATACGCCCAACTCCTTGCGCGTCCGCCAAGGCAGGACATGGAGAACGCGACCTTCGACAGCGGGTCGACGATGCGTCGAGCCGCTATGGCTGTGTCGAGCTCGACAAGCCATCGGAGAGCTCGCCTCTCTTCCACGTATTGCTTACGCTCAATTTCAATGATTGAGCACGCGGTGTCGTCCTGACGACGCCGTCCGACGCCGTCACTGAGGAAGCAGCATCGCGCTGCTCTTCATGATGAACCCCAGAGCAACACCATGTTGCTCTGTCGGCGATAGCGTACGCAGCACCGTAGCTATCGCCGCCTCCCCAATGACTGTTGACAGTCGTTGAGGCCTCCCACTCTGGGTCCGACAGGTGGGGCAGTCCGCGCGTGCAACATGCGTTGCAGGTGTGCTGGAGCTCTCCATGGGCACCTCCGTGCTCATGTGGTTCTCGGCTCCGCGTTCGTACACCGCGTACGAACGTCAAGCAGTCGGTCGTTGGACGACCACAGTGCTACCAGGTGTAGTGGGTCTAACTTGACTCACCACTTTAGCTTACACGTTGCGCAACGTATGAGGAAGCGTAAGTACTTAGCATTTTCTTAGGTAATTATATTTGAATACACGAATATAATTTAACTTAGACAAGACTCAAGTAGCTAGTTTAAGGTAAAATGAGAACTGTATTGTTTGTAAATTGATCTTCCTCCTAAAACTGTTAAAACTGTTTATCATCTATGAAAGGGGTTGGCAGCGGCTGGCTGTCAGAGCCCCGCTAATATGCATGTCTCTGATTGGTAGAAAGATGCTACTTTCTACCAATAGGATCTTTGGTATGTGTGGACCACTCATTGTGGTGGTCCACTTCAATGTATCCATTGGTGTGTCTTACACCAAGGTGAGGAAGTATCAAAACTTTTAACAGATAACCTATCTGTTAAGTTCACAAGTGGCTTGCAGCCACTTGTACGTAACCCCGTTACACCTTAGCTCTGGACAAGTCTCGCCTGGATTTCACCTGTTCTTCCGTCGACTCATACAGGACGGCAGCGATTACGGGAGGTCTTCGATGAACTTATTGTAATAGTTCAGACTTCCCAGGAAGCTCTACCCGCTTGAGTGCCGATGGGAAAGGTAAATCGTGGACTCCCTTGGCAATCTTGGGTGTATTCCTTCGGCACTAATTTCGTGCGAAAGGTACAGAATAGATGACTTTCCAAATTCGCTCTTAGGAAGGCTCACGGAGATATTCCAGTAGCGCAAACGGAAGAGCAGGGCGTTCAAATCCAGGCACAACTGCTCCCAGGTGGGCGCACCATGGGCAATGTCGTCGATATACGAGCTTCGACCAAGTACTGGACCCATTTGGGGTGGTGCCGGGATATTACGCTGAAACACCGTCATCTCGTCCGTCAGAACCGGAAGGTCAAGCATCGTTTCGGCTGAAATCCTGGATTCACCTGAGTTCAATCCCAGGAAATCCAAGACATCTTGGTCGACTTCTGCTTCCTCTTCCGGCGAGAGTCTTACAAAGCCCCACAACCAGTTGTGGAGTACTGCTTCCAAGTGCTCGCCATCTTGAGCAGAATTCCGGACATCACCAGGAGCTGCCACCGAAGACTCACGGCTACCACCTCGATGAGAAGAAGCTGCACGGGATCCACGAGTAGCAGAAGCTGAGTCTTCGGCGGGGTGGCGAGGTCTCTTGTCCGGATGACTGGCGGACGGACTGCAACGGCGCGTTGTCTTGTTCACCTCGGCCGACCGCTCCTCCGACGACAACTCAACGCGAGAATCCGATTCCAGGAAGGCAGCGTGGGCCGAGTCAACGGCAATGGCATCCTCGGTGCGAGACGGATCGGCATTAGCCAGCATGTCCTTGAGGACTCGCCGAGTTTCGTGGCTGATGTCCAGCAGGTTCCAATTCAACTCGCCAGTCGACAAACCTGTAAGACATGAGTCATCGCCCAGAATCAGAACACAAGCCAGCACATGCAGCAACTCAACAACCCGTACGAACCTTCGGAGATCAGCACCAGAACGTATGGGTCCATGTCTTCAAACTTGACGTGCGCCCGAAGAGTCCGGTTGGCGCGCGTTAGCAGCTTCACCTGCTCTTGAAGGTCTTCATTTCGGCGCTGGAGGCGAGTCGACGGCGAGTCATCGCCGGCATCTAAGCGAACCAGAAGATCACGAAGACGCTTGCTTTGTGTAGTCGACGACGCCACGGCAGCCTTGAACGCCGTCTGCTCGCGAGTGAGCTGGAGAGCCAGACGCTTGCACTCGTCGTCAGCAGCCCTCACGCGGTTCTCCAAGCGGGCACCCGTCTCGGTGTGCGCATCCACGGCTCCGCGAAGACCCTCCATCTCCTGGAGGTAGTGAGCCTTCAAGACCCGCAAATGCTTGACCTCCTTCTTGGAGTGCTCGAGCTCCGCGCGCGCTTGCTTGAGGAACACCATGGTGTTCTCGTGCTTGAACGATTCCTTCATCGCCGGGTTTTCGGCGGCAGCACGCGCAGCTTCAGTAGAATGCAACTGGCCTCGCATCACAGCTAAGTCCAAGTTGATGTCATCGTGGACTCCCTTGTTGGGCTGAGCCGCCGCCACCACGTCTTCCAGCGAGCGAGCGGCAGCCAAGCGGGAGCCCACGTGGCGATCTCCACGGATGTTGGGGCCCTGGTGCAGGGTGACATTAAGACGGCCGATGAGATGCAGCTGAGGACGCAACATCGCGATCACGAGTTCCGACGCCTCAGCACTGGCCTCCATGACGATTTTGTCGACGTCTTCACACGACACCGTGATCAGCGAGGCGTCGGTGTGGAACAGCCAGCTTCAGCACTCAAAGTACAGCGCCGAGCAACTAGCTGCGACGACGGGATCGCAACCGAGTCGTTGGCAGCATTATCAACGGGTACATCAACCAGAGAAGTGTCCTGCAAGACAAGAGACGACGATAATAACCTCGATGGTAAGCGACAACAGCTCAAGATCAAGGTGCAAGTCAACGGGACATACCGAAGGAACAGCAGGAGAGGTGGCCAGGGACGCGGACGACTCAGCAGAAGCATCCAACGAAGCTTGGCTCAGCGTATCGCAGCCAGCGAGTGAACGCAACCCCGGAGATGACGGGACAACCTGGGGAGCAGACGCACAAAGCCGCCAAGCATCAGCACCTCACGAGACGATGACAGAAAGCGAGAAGACGGCAGGAAACTCACCGTGGCCGAACTGGCCGTCGACTCAGCAACGCTCTCATCCTCGGACACCGCCTACTGCGAGGGAGCAGGAGCAGCAGGCGAACTATCAGCACCAAGTGCGCTTCCTCGACCTGACGAAGACTGACCAAGATACCAAAATCCCGGTTAGCAGTGAAGACGGCTAGAAAACAAGAGAAGACGGCTTACCTGGAGCGAAGACCGAGACACACCGAGAGCCCTGACCGCCGAGTTCACGGCGGATTGGGCAGCGCGCGAAGAACCAACCATGGCGCAGGAGCACCCCGACGCTCACCAGCACGCGGCTCGAGTCGCGGTGGGGCAGTTGTGGTATCGGGAAATGAGAGCCGAAGCCAAAACCGAAAAGCGAGACAGGGGTGAAGAAGACTCGAGGCGCCGGCGCCAATTGGCAAGTCACAACCCATCGCCAGTCATTGGACTAAACTCCCCGATCGCTGATTGACCTAAATTGGTCGGTGACGATGACTCGTCGACGGTCCCAAGTCAAGCGCGGGCGGTTGCAGGTCGCTACGTACGGTGCGAACCTACTGGCAAGCTCCGAACTTATGAGTCGTCGGCGCTTGTCCCTAGTCTTCGGTGGCGTTTCAGTGGCCGTTTGAGTCGTCGGTAGCGCCGTCACGTCGCAGAGAAAGGGCCGAAGAGTCGTAGGTTACAATTGGCGGTCCAAAACGGACGCGTTTATACTTGATATTTGTATTGATCGATAGGAAACTTAAGAGAAGACAGGATAAGCCTTCGGGCAACAATAACAGAACAGCTTTTCCTCCCAACCACGCAAGGGCGACATCGGTGCCTGCAGTGAACGACCTGCAGCTCAAGGTAAACCTGGTAGGTAGGATTATGACTGTCGGTGGGCACATCTACTAGTGTAGCGTGTGTTCATCCCTGGCAGGGCCAAGAGTTAGTGGCCGTTGTATTGGTAGCGACGAGTTGTCGCCAGGAACTGGAGGAGCGAGAGCGCACTCCATTTATCTCTTCCCGCCGGAGTATAGCTCCGACACCCTCGTATCACGCCGTAACAGGCCGGGACCCTTCCTTCTGAGAGCCTGCGAGGTATATTTTGAGTGTGAGAGCGTGCTAGCCTTTGCTCGTGGCTAGTGACGCTGAGTCTTCCGTCGATCGACTAGCGGAAGTTCGGTACACAGGGGAAACACCAACCCGGTGCAAGGGAAAGTTCCTGGTCCTTCAGGTTCTAATCCTAACAAGCCCATTGAGTCTTCGTGATTTGGTGGGTGTTGTAGGTGGGGACTGTGCAACTATATAATTTAGCGCGTGTTCCTACACGACATTAACGTCTACGTGGCTGTCCTGACCTCGATCATGAAGGTTCCAGCAATCCCCCCAGCACGGAGAATCGCCCAAGTTAACATTTAGCGGATCACATATCGCCCTTGTTCAAGTTGTACCCGAGGGAAATTGCGCTTTCACTTGATGAGGCTTAGTTTGTTCACGTGTTAAATTCAATCAGAGTTCGATATGCCCCTAAAAACGCAAGTGGTGTGTGGCGAGGCGGGTGATCATCTTTTGTCGCCCAGGTGTATAGCACGTAGTCATGGGGCTGCCCATCCGGAGAAATACTCTTCCTTCCGGGTTTCCCGATGGGGTCAGACCTCGAAAGCAACACTGGGTGCCGCAAACGAAGTCGGCCTGTGACCTTGTGAATCCATTTAGGTGTCGTTTAACTTCAGTGGGACGGAATTCACTGGTTGAGTTGTTTTCACTATGAAGACGCCTTGAGTGTAAACGCTTACGTTACTTCCAAAAGTAAGGCTCCATGACTGGGGGTGAAATCACAGGTAAGCCTTCCTCGATAACCTTCAAATACAGATAGTTATCCGATATATATTCTTTTGGACCCTTCAGCACACCAGTCTACTAGAGTTTCTTCCAGACTACTGGTGAAGCCTGGAAGCACCCTTCCCTCACGCGCACCAGCTTCCACAAGGAGATAATTAACTCCAAGCAGAACGACTGGTCGCAACTGGTCGCCTCGTCGGAAGATCCGCATTCAGAGCCTGACGTTCGGAGTTTCTTCGTCTGGAGTCGGGAGACTGCTGATTCTGGAGATGACTTACGCTTAGCATACTCCACTCCCAAGCGTTCTCGGGCAGTCTCCTTCCGCACTCTACTTCCGCTTGCTTGGTCACTCAACTTGTGCGTGTCCCTGCTCCCCACAATTGCTGAGGATCTCCAGCGTCTCATGTCTTTTCTGGACCCATCGCAACCAAGGTTACCGGATAGACGCCTGGCCAAATTCTGTGGTGCCGCTTCGTGTCAGGTGCTTCCGCAGGGTCCAAGGAGATCACCCGACCATATTCAGCTCCACATACCAACGCTATTGTTGTTTCTACGGTGTGGCAGCAGTGCGGATGTTTCATATTCGCTACGCATTGGGGTGCTTGTATACCCAGTGTCGTACTTCGTGTTTTCAGGCTGAAGGTGATTCGCCCTGAGGTTTCAGGCAGAGTAGTACCTGGGATAGCGGTTCCCAGGGCTGCTGGTGGATCTGCGTGGCGCGATTAATCTGGGATAGTGGTTCCTAGCTTCGCTGTCTCGCCTACATCAACGCATTGGGCGCGGAAGCTCCAGGGCGCAGAGCGAGAACCCTGGATCAAGACAGGATCAAGCCGATCCAACTCTCGGGGCCACTCTTAGGTCTGAAGGGCGAGGGAAGACCTGTTGTGCGAATTACAGTCTGAGCCGCCGGAGGAAGTGTTAGACTGGAAGCGACTCGAAGCCGGAGTCGCTGAGCAAGGAGGAAGCCGTTAAGGCCCTGAGTCCAAGGGACTGAGAAGAGAAGTGGACTGAGTGTGTGGTGTCGTGCCTGCATATACAAGGGGGGGTGAATCGTGCGGACAGAGACTTGTCAAGCGAGGTACAATTTCGTCTGGGAATACTTGAAGAAATTCAGAATCGGGGTATCTGGCGTGGCCGACGCAAGTCCGGGCCCACAGCGTAGCCGTAGGAAGGACAGTACAAGGGATCACAGAGTGACAAAGCAACACACGCCTCGCCAACCTCGAACTGGGCTGAGCGAAGCCGTACTGAGCTGAGAAGAGCTGAGCTTTGCTGACGTGGCGCTGGGTAGGCGGCGCAGAAGAAGAGCGGGGTGTGTGGCGAGGCGGGTGATCATCTTTTGTCGCCCAGGTGTATAGCACGTAGCCATGGGGCTGCCCATCCGGAGAAATACTCTTCCTTCCGGGTTTCCCGATGGGGTCAGACCTCGAAAGCAACACTGGGTGCCGCAAACGAAGTCGGCCTGTGACCTTGTGAATCCATTTAGGTGTCGTTTAACTTCAGTGGGACGGAATTCACTGGTTGAGTTGTTTTCACTATGAAGACGCCTTGAGTGTAAACGCTTACGTTACTTCCAAAAGTAAGGCTCCATGACTGGGGGTGAAATCACAGGTAAGCCTTCCTCGATAACCTTCAAATACAGATAGTTATCCGATATATATTCTTTTGGACCCTTCAGCACACCAGTCTACTAGAGTTTCTTCCAGACTACTGGTGAAGCCTGGAAGCACCCTTCCCTCACGCGCACCAGCTTCCACAAGGAGATAATTAACTCCAAGCAGAACGACTGGTCGCAACTGGTCGCCTCGTCGGAAGATCCGCATTCAGAGCCTGACGTTCGGAGTTTCTTCGTCTGGAGTCGGGAGACTGCTGATTCTGGAGATGACTTACGCTTAGCATACTCCACTCCCAAGCGTTCTCGGGCAGTCTCCTTCCGCACTCCACTTCCGCTTGCTTGGTCACTCAACTTGTGCGTGTCCCTGCTCCCCACAATTGCTGAGGATCTCCAGCGTCTCATGTCTTTTCTGGACCCATCGCAACCAAGGTTACCGGATAGACGCCTGGCCAAATTCTGTGGTGCCGCTTCGTGTCAGGTGCTTCCGCAGGGTCCAAGGAGATCACCCGACCATATTCAGCTCCACATACCAACGCTATTGTTGTTTCTACGGTGTGGCAGCAGTGCGGATGTTTCATATTCGCTACGCATTGGGGTGCTTGTATACCCAGTGTCGTACTTCGTGTTTTCAGGCTGAAGGTGATTCGCCCTGAGGTTTCAGGCAGAGTAGTACCTGGGATAGCGGTTCCCAGGGCTGCTGGTGGATCTGCGTGGCGCGATTAATCTGGGATAGTGGTTCCTAGCTTCGCTGTCTCGCCTACATCAACGCATTGGGCGCGGAAGCCCCAGGGCGCAGAGCGAGAACCCTGGATCAAGACAGGATCAAGCCGATCCAACTCTCGGGGCCACTCTTAGGTCTGAAGGGCGAGGGAAGACCTGTTGTGCGAATTACAGTCTGAGCCGCCGGAGGAAGTGTTGTGACTGGAAGCGACTCGAAGCCGGAGTCGCTGAGCAAGGAGGAAGCCGTTAAGGCCCTGAGTCCAAGGGACTGAGAAGAGAAGTGGACTGAGTGTGTGGTGTCGTGCCTGCATATACAAGGGTGTGTGTGTGAATCGTGCGGACAGAGACTTGTCAAGCGAGGTACAAGTTTCGTCTGGGAATACTTGAAGAAATTCAGAATCGGGGGTATCTGGCGTGGCCGACGCAAGTCCGGGCCCACAGCGTAGCCGTAGGAAGGACAGTACAAGGGATCACAGAGTGACAAAGCAACACACGCCTCGCCAACCTCGAACTGGGCTGAGCGAAGCCGTACTGAGCTGAGAAGAGCTGAGCTTTGCTGACGTGGCGCTGGGTGGGCGGCGCAGAAGAAGAGCGGGGCGACACAGAAGAAGAGCGGGGCGGCGCAGAAGAAGAGCGGAGCGGAGCGGAGCTGAGTTGTGTCGAGAAGCCAATTATGGGATTGTGTGATCTGGGCGTCTTACCTGTTCGTTGTAAGGCGCTTCGCCACACGTGTCACGCCGTAAAAAGTCGGAACCCTTCCTTCTGAGGGCCTGCGAGGTATATTTGCGTGTGAGAGCGTGCTAGTCATTCCGCGTGGCCAGTGACGCTGGGTTTCCGTTGATCGACTAGCTGAAACACGGTACACAAGAGAAACACCAACCCGGTGCAAGGGAAAGTTCCTGGTCCTTCAGGTTCTAATCCTAACAAGCCCATTGAGTCTTCGTGATTTGGTGGGTGTTGTAGGTGGGGACTGTGCAACTATATAATTTAGCGCGTGTTCCTACACAACATCACTGTCACCACTATTTTCATCGCTACTATTTTTCCTGCTCCACCTGCACCTTCGCCGCCGCCATTTCTTTATAAGTAACGCCACCACTATTGTCACTGCCGCTGCCATTTTCGCCGTCATCATTTTTATCACCACTTCTGTCGCTGCCATTTTCATTACTACCACTGGTCCGCCCTCCACTTCTATCTTCGTCACCACAATTATTATCACCACAGCCACCAATATTTTCACCACCACAGTTCCGACCTCCACTTGCACTTTCGCCACCACAATTATTATCACTGCCGCCACTGATATTATTACCCTCTACGTGCACCTACTTCACTGCCGCCACCGTCACTATTGTCGCCCGATTTCCTGCTCAACGCTAATCGCCTGGGACGAGGTACGACCAGGGGGGGGGGGGCTTCGTAGCATACCCTGCCTGGATCTCACCTTTGGAATAGAGCTTAGCGAACGCCCTGATCCAGCTTCGCTTGCTATTGCGCTTCGACTTGTCCTAGCGAAAATCTGGTAACGTTCGAGAACTCCTTAGAGATGCAGCCACATTCCTTCGCCATGTCACCAGCATGGAAACTGAGTTCTGGGTCTACCGTTGGAAACACGAAACGGCTAAGGCCAGCGCGTATGCATGGTCGCGCAAGGACATGATCACATGCAGTCGACATATAAGAGATGAGCGGTTCCTTCGTAGTCGTCTAGGAAACATGATGCGAGCGAACTTGGTATCCGCGACACCAACAAAACAATTCATGCAGCGCCAGACTTCGATCCTACTGAAACGAGCACTTGCTTCATACATGTTGCAATTGGGGGATGCCGTCCAGCAGCGCCGTAAAGTGCGCTATCAGGTCTGACTTCAAAAGTGCATTGACGCAGATCTCAAGCTAGGACATGAATGCTACGCTTCTAGCACCAAGACAATTTCTCCAACGACATCACCACAGTCGCTCAAGGACGCGGCAGCGGAGGAATTACCTTAACTAAGTGAAAGAGCACTTAGATGTGCTAACACATGGCGTCTGCCCGCCATTCACTTAGTAATGTTTGACTAGGTTCGCACACTAGCTACGTTAGGTTCGCACCTCACTTGGGAAGCACCAACAATGCCCAAAGAACTCCGCACACAGCCCGGTCGACCACACCAGCGCAAGTCGCGCACGTGCTGGAAGTGTGCGAAAGTATTCGCACGACCTGCCAACTTGCACCATCACCTTCAAAAGAAAAACAAATGTGACAAGAAGTCGAAAAAGGCGCAGCAGGAGGCGCGGGAGGTAGCGAGTCGCCTCAGCAGTCGAGTCCACTACCTAAAGAAAAGCTCGAGCGCGCCGGCGGGATCGCTGTTGATGATGCAGCCAAAGCAGCTTGCGAAGATCACGCCGCAGCCCTGGCGTCTGCCAAAGCGCTCGCCAAGGTTAACTTTGCGGACCTCGTAGACCTTTGTTAATCGGCGATTAATAAATTGGTGCTCCCACTCTTACCACTGTTATGCAACCATTCAGTTTTGTACCCATACGTGTTACCGAGAGTGTTCATGCAATTGTGTCCAATTTCCATCAGACTTTTCGATTCCCAACTGCAATGGGGTGTCAGAATCAATGCTAATTCAGTTCAAATTCACCACAACCAGTGCGTAAACGTACAGTTTGAAAAATTAATGCTTTAAATTTGATCAGATAGCATTTCTAACTAACAAACGAATTTTTGAATGAAGTGACGCAAATTTCTACCGACTAATATTGTAACGGGGTTACACGTACAAGTGGCTACAAGCCACTTGTGAATTTAACAGATAAGATATCTGTTAGAAGTTTTAGATACCTCCTCACCTTGGTGTAAGACACACCAACGGATACATTGAAATGGGCCACCACAATGAGTGGTCCACACCTACTCAAAGATCCTATTGGTAGAAAGTAGCATCTGTCTACCAATTAGAGACGCGCATATTGGCGGGGCTCTGACAGCCAGTCGCTGCCAACCCTTTTATAGATGATAAACAGTTTTTAGCAGATTTAGGAGGAAGATCAATTTACAAACAATACAGTTCTCATTTTACCTAATGTAAGTCACTTGGAATCCTATCTTACTTAACTTATATTTGTGTATTCAAATATAATTAACCTAAGTAATTACTAAGTACTTACGCTTCCTCATACACGTTGCGCAACGTGTAAGCTAAAGTAGTGAGTCAAGTTAGACCCACTACACCTGGTAGCACGTTGTAGTCCGTCCAACGACCGACTGCTTGACGTTCGTACGAGGTGTACGAACGCGGAGTCGAGAACAACATGAGCACGGAGGTGCCCATGGAGAGCTCCAATACATCTGCAACGCATGTTGCACGCGCTGACTGCCCCCACCTGTCTGACCCAGAGTGGGGAGCTCTTCAATGACTGTCAACAGTCATTGGAGAAGCGGCGATAGCTGCGATGCTGCGTACGCTATCGCCGACGGAGCAACATGGTGTTGCTCTAGGATTCATCATGAAGGAGCAGCGTGATGCTACTTCCTCAGTGACGGCGTCGTCAGGGACGCCACCGCTTGCTCAATCATTAAAATTGAGCGTGAGCAATTATGTAGGAAGAGAGGGCGGGCCTCTCCTCCGATGGCTTGTCGAACTCGACACAGCCATTGTGGCTCGACGTATCGTCGACCTGTTGTCAAAGGTTGTGTTCGCCATGTCATGTCCTGGCGGACGAGCGAGGAGTTGGGCGTATGGACGCCGACTCTCCGATCCTACGTGCTTCAGCACGTACGAGATATTCAAAGAGGAGCTCAGACAAGCGTTTGAGCCCCCGCAAAACGAGTTCCGGTCGAGGGCGGAGTTCCTCGACCTTCAGCAGGGTAAGCATGACGTCCACGCTTACGCGCAGCGCGCACGATACTTGGTCTCGAACATCGTGACCAACCCGATTGACGAGGCGACCAAGGTCGTCACGTTCATGAAAGGGCTTAGAGATGGGCCTGTGAAGACCTATCTCTTCCGAGAGTACCCGAGTACTCTCGAAGCTGCGATTACTCTTGCCATGCAAGAAGTGTTTAGCCTGCGGCAGGCTAACCTGCATGTGAACGTGCCGAGGTCGCAACTGCGCCCGGTAGCGAGGACGGGAGGTCCGGAACCAATGGACCTCTCGAACGCAACAACTGCTGGTTACCAGCAGCAAGGAGGTAACGTGTGATGCTTCCGTTGCGGAAGGATCGGTCACTTTGCCAGAGAGTGCACGGCTCCCGTGCACTACAATGGTGGCCGTCGTGGCGATGCTAGGCATCGCCGCGGACCAACAAAAAACCCGAAAATCCAGTAGGCGCGGGGCGCCCTACTGGTAATGCAGTCACGCGTGCCGACATCGGGCACGCGACACTGAGGGCTGCAGCGCCCAGTAAGACCAGATCTCGCTGCAAGAAGCAAGATGACAGGCCAAACCTAGTCATCTTGAAGGTATACTCGAAGAGAGCGAGCGACTGTCTTCGCGCTCTGGTAGATTCGGGCGCGTCGAACAACTTTGTTCGACTACGAAGCCTGCCGAGACTTGACTTCGAGGAGGTAAATGTACCTCGAAGTCTTCTGGAAGTACGACTGGCAACAGGTGCCATCGTGAAGACCGAGAAGCGCGTCGTGAACGTGCGCTTCTCGTACAAACAACGAGTGTTTGTCGAACACTTTATCGTCCTGGACCTGGACGATAAGTTCGACGTGGTAATGGGCATGCCGTGCAAGCCACGGCATGATCCGGTGATAGACTGGAAGAAGCGCACGCTCGTGCGCTTCGGCTGCGACAGCGGAATAGAGAGCGATGGCCCTGTTACCGCAGCGCACGCACCATCAGGTGCGCGCGGCTCACCAGTCGAGACAGCGCTTTATGCCGCTGTCCCAGAGTGCCCAAGAAGTGCGCGAGGGCGCGCACAAGTGAGAACCACGTCGGCAATACTGCCGACGTCGGAAGAAATAGATGTGCTGGTTCCGGGAACCTACACGCACGTTCAAGCGTGTAAGGGACAGTCCCTGACCCGAAGAGGTCAGATCGACAACGACGCGTCGGCTCCGGGAGCCGACGCACCCTCGGTCATGAGGGGCTCCGCCAATGAATGGCGTCGAGGTGACGAAGGCGTGTCAACTCCGGGAGTTGACGCTGCAAACAGTGCGGACGGTTGCAAACGTACCGCACTGACGCAATTACATGCTGTCGTGCAGCCGGGCTGCACGACGAAGCGCTCATGCGGTCAAGCCGGGCTTGACACCGCGCGCCCGCGGACAGGGTCCGCCGGCGAACAACTGTCCACGGCCGGGCCTGGACCAGAAGAACAACTGTGCGGAGCCCGGCTCCGCACAACAAGAAGACGGCGCAAGCGGAGAACGCTGCGCAAGTCTCGGTCGGGGACCGAGACGCACCAAGAGCAGTCTGCCGGGCAGACTGAGGCGGTGACGCCGGATGTTGAGACGCTAAGCGTCTTGACGCCCACCGATACTGGATTCCAGTATCGTGACGTGGAACTCGCTAATCCTCCGACGACGGCGTCGGAGTTGACTTCGCTTCCAGCCATGAGCTGGAAGCGTTGCACGCGCGACTTGCACGATGGACGCATCGAGCAGGCCTGCGTTCTTTCGAACAGCGAAAGAACGGAGAGCGAGAGCGAAGAGCTGAGACAGCTCTTCATGGGAAGTACCACTGAGAGTGTAGACAATCTCAGTGCGAAGACGAAGCGAGAGCGCTTCGAGGAACAAGGCTGGGACTCGCTGAAGTCGAGTCCCTATTACGAATTGTTGAGGGAGTACAAAGACGTACTCCCGGAAGAGATTCCTGCGGAGCTTCCGCAGGATAAGGGCATTCAGCACGAGATTGATCTCGTGCCGGGCACGAAGTACTGTGTCACACGGCAGTGGCCACTGCCGCGAGAACAAGTAAAAGCGATCGACGACTTCTTTGAAAGTCGTCGCAAAACAGAGACAAGTGCGGGAATCAAAGTCCCCGCACAGTGCTCCGACGTTCTGTGTCAAGAAGCCACAGGGCGGATGGCGCATCGTTCATGCGTATAACAAGCTGAACGATGCGACGGTACCGGCGCAGACGCCGATACCGCGAAAAGATGTTATCATCGATTCGATGGCCGGGAGCACCGTTTACAGTGCTCTCGACTTGCGAGATGGATTCTATCAAATCCTAATGCGTGAGAGCGATATCCCTCTCACGGCAGTGAGCACACCAAGCGGCATGCTCTGGGAATGGCTAGTAATGCCACAGGGGCTTAAGAACGCCCCTGCGACTTTCAACAGGTGCGTGACGCACTTGTTGCGCTCGGTGCGCGACTTCGCACCGAGCTACTTCGATGATGTATTCATCCACAGCCGGGTTGTTGACGGGAAGACCGACGTAGAGATGCACAGGGTGCATCTCCGGAAGCTACTTGAGCTTATGAGAAAGCATAAGCTCTACGCGAACCTGAAGAAGTGTATCTTCGGGGCGAGCGAGATACCCGTCCTCGGGTGTCTCGTAGGGAAAATGGCGTTCGCCCTGACCCGGAAAAGGTCAGAGTGATCAATGAATGGCCAACGCCTTCAAGTGTCAAGGAACTGAGGCAGTTCCTTGGCTTGGTCACGTACTTGTGCAAGTACGTGGAGGATTATGCGGGCAAGATCCGCCCGCTGTCACAGCTTCTTAAGAAGGAAGCTGTGTGGAATTGGACATCCGATTGCCAAAAGGCATTCGATGCAGTCAAGCGGGGCTTGACTGAGGCACCGATCTTGGTAGTAGCCGACCAAGATCGTCCATTTCACGTCGTATGTGACGCATCCGACTTTGCAATCGGATGCGCGTTGATGCAGCACGATCATGAGGGCCGTGATCGTGTCGTCTACTACCAATCGCGTCAGCTGAAGCCAGCTGAGCGCAACTATCCGGTGCATGACAAGGAACTCCTTGCCATGAAATATGCACTCGCAAAGTTCCGAGTGTACTTGCTTGGGAGTAGACCATTTGTGGTCTACACCGACCATGCTTCACTGCGCACCGCAGTGAAGTCGCCACACATATCACAAAGAATGGCGAGATGGCTCTCATTCTTTGCGGAGTATAACTTCCGGGTCGAATACAAACCCGGAAGATTGAACGTGGTGGCCGACGCGTTATCACGTCGGCCGGACGACGCAGAAGCTGCTGACGTCAATGCCATTGACGTCATGCGATCGAGAACGCCCACATCGTCTCTGTTGGATGATGTGAAGGCCGCGTACGCGCACGACGCGGACACGAAGCTCTTGCTGGCCTATGGCACAGCGCCTTCTGACAAGTCCCGTCAGAAGCTGCCCAAGCACCTTCGATCGCGTGCACACCGCTTTCGTGTGCACGACGGACTACTGCTTTACAATGCAGTCGACGACAACGCGGATCGCGTTGTCGTGCCGAATGACCATGACCTGCGACTCAGGATCATGTACGAATATCACGATGCCCCGACTGCGGGACATCTCGGACGTGAGAAGACATACGTCCTTCTCACGCGCGACTTCTACTGGCACCACCAGTATAAGTGGGTGCGCAAGTACATCCGTGCTTGCGAGGTATGCCAACGCGTAAAGCCTGCGCCATTCGCGCAGGCTCCTTTACAATCACTACCGACTCCGTCGGAGTGCTGGAAGTCCATGTCTTTGGACTTCATCGTTGGTCTTCCCGCGGACAGCGGAGGGAACACCGGTGTTGTGGTCTTCGTCGACCGCTTCAGCAAGATGGTACATCTTGCTGCGGTGCCGGCAGAACTGACCGCGAAGCAGACGGCCCATCTGCTCGTTGACATGGTGTTCAAACACCATGGCATGCCGACCGACATTGTGTCGGACAGAGACCCGCGCTTCACAGCGCACCTGTGGCAAGAAGTGTTTACACTTCTTGGGAGCCAGCTTTCAATGTCGACTGCGGATCATCCGCAGACGGACGGCCAAACCGAGCGCGTGAATCGCGTGCTCGTTGATATGTTGAATGTGGCGAGGCGGGTGAGCGCCTTTTGCCGCCTAGGTGTATAGCACGATGCCACGGGGCCGCCCGTCCGGAGAATTACTCCTCCTTACGGATTTTCCCAATGGGGTCAGACTCCGATAGCAGCACTAGGTGCTCCCAACGGAGGTGGCGTGTGACCTTGTGAATCCCTGTAGGTGTCGTTTATCTTCGATAGAACGAACTTCACCTGGTGAGTTGTCTTCACAATGATAATGTCTTGAGTGTAGAGCGCTTACGTTACTTCAAACGTAGGTCTCCACGACTGGGGTTGAGATCACAAGCAGATCCTTCCAGCCAAACCTTCAAAATCAGAGAGTTAATATGCAAATATACAAATATACAGCCGCTACTTATTCTTTGGGGGGCCCTTGAGCGGGGGACCCGTACACCGGTCTACTGGAGTTTCTTCCGGACCACCGGTCGAGTCTGAAAGCACCCTTCACTCACGCGCACCAGCTCCCGCAAGGAGATAATTAGCTCCAGGCGGAAGACTTTCCAAACGTTCAACTCCAAAAAAGGAGAACAACCTCCGGTCAGACAATATACAATCCTATCACACAGTAGTCAATCGATCGGATCTAGGGGTGACTACACACAACCTCCTAGAAACGCAGTTAATATGAAATGGGGCCTCCGAACGAAGGACCAACAACTGGAATATGAAATAGGACAGGTCACCTCGGAGCGCGCGTCGCCCGATCACCGCCTAACTTGGTCTTAGCCTTTGGGAGAGTTCCACGGCGATATTCGCGGTCACGACGCGTCCAAACGCAGGTCTTGTAGCTTAGGGCCGCCGGCAGGGTTAATCCCTCCGGTCGAGGCTTGTTCCTCTCGCTTACTTGACAGCACACCTCGTCCCTGGGGACGGGGAAGCACTTGCGCCCTTCTTGGCAAATTGAACTCTCTGATTATCTTTTCTTAGGCTTCTGTATCCACTGTTCTCTCTGGAATCAGCTCTTTTATCTTGGTTTCACTATAGTCGGGGCGTGGCGTAATCACGTCGCATGTCGAGCAGGTCATGGATAGGGCAGGAATCTGGTCAGTGCATAACATATCATAGTCGGTCGTCTTGGTCGGTCGTTAACATCTTGGTCGGAGTATACTTGAAACTTGGAAGGCCTTTCTGGGTACAAATCAGGCTGGGACAGGGCGCGACCGGTCGCCCATCGAAGATCTTCGTCCGGAGCCTGGTGTCTGGAATCCTGCGTCCGGGGTCCGGAGACCAATGAGTCTGGAGTTTGACTTGACTTCACTATGGCGGGAGTCTGGACGATCTTGAGCAATCTTCTTCGGCTCTCTGTCAGGACTTGCTTGAGTCTTCTTTCTCGCTTGTGTCTTCGCTCTTCTCTTGTGCTCTTCCGTCGCATGTCTTACGGGCCTGTCGCTGGCCGGGTCACTGAGCAGAGACTTGGGCAAATTTTCTGGAGCCGCTTCGTGTCAACCGTCCCTCTCATCCCAATCTCTCATAGAGGAATTTACTCCCGAACTGATAGGTTGCGATGAGACCACGCGTAGCAAGGCGGACGAAAATGTCCAAACGTCGGAGTGGTCCGGAGGGCGGCAAGGTAGCCCAGCTCGCGGAGGTGGCCTCCCTTCTTTGTCCCATGTCGCGTCAGCCAATCGGGTCGCAAAACATCAATCGGAAACTTCTTTCGTCGAAACGCAGCCAAATCGCGATTTCCCATCAGCCAAACAAGACGATGGTGGTCGCGCCTGCAACGAGCGCCGCGAGCAGCGCCCCGGCCGGGGCTGGCTCCGCCACATCAGGCGTAGGCGATGGACCTCGTCCGAGCGCCTCTCGTAGCTCGAGCGATGAGAGCGAGGCGGAGGAAGAGGAGGAGGAGGAGGAGGAGGAGGAGGAGGAGGAGGAGGAGACGGAGTGGCAGCCGCCCGCCCCGAAAGGGGGGACTCCGTCTTCCGGATCCAAGAACAAGACGACCACGCCTCCACCCAGTAGAAGAGCCTCGAGCCCGGCGAATCAGCCACAAGGGTCAGGTGCCGCGGTCCTCAAGAGCCTTCAAACGCTCGACACAGAGCAAGCGAAGGTTCTCCAAGCGCAGGGTCGGCTTTCGTCCGGGCAGGGCTCCACGCCTAGTCAGCCTGCGGCGTTTGACATCGCGCCAGGGGAGGCTCCAGACACCACCGTCCGGGTTGTCGGGATTCCGGCGACCGAGAGACACAACGACGGCAGGACCTTCCTGCACGATGACTTCGGCGGTCTGGAGGCATTGGTCCAGATGCAGAGTCTGGGGGCTGCTGAGTTGGCCCACCTCTACGACTTCTTCGAGGAAGACGATGTCATCAGCGACTTCATCCTGACTCCGCGCGAGGATCCGCTTTCGGAGTCCGAGCTCACGGCCCAACTCAAGAGCTTCCGGGTCAAGCGCGAGCTGGCGAGCATCCTGTCTCAGTTCGACGCCAAGCAACTGGCCTATCGCACATTCGGAACGGTATCCCTCCTTCGGAAGGTGACAGCCAAGTACGACATGATCAAGCGTCGACTGGGACAGGACGCAGCAGTGAAGTCGGAGGTCGAACTTCAGGAGGAAGTTCTTCGGCTCAAGCGTGCGCAGCAGTTCCAAGCGGACTACTGGGTTTCCAAAGTGGCGGGGCTCCAGAAAGAGAAGAACGCGGCCATGGCTCAAGCGCGTGCTGACTTCCTACTTCTGATGGAGGAGAGTGAGAGCGACGTTCGGGGCTTGCGCGCTCAAGTCAAGACTTTGGAAGCGGAGTTGAAGGTCGCGCGGGCGTCTCGACCGCCCCTGGCTCCACGGTCCCAAGGACCGCGTCTCCGAACGGCTCATGTGATGAACTTTCTCCACGCGCACGCGGCGGTCATGATGAATTGGCCTAGGCTCCGGGACCTCCTGGACCATCTCGAGTCTGGAACCCCAGTCCCTCCAGAGTGGCAGACTGTCATTACGGTCATGGCCAACGACAACCTGGGTTTCTAGGCACCAAGCTTCGTCCGGCTGGACCCGCCTGCGGAGGAGGACGAGGAGACCAAGGAGAGTGAGCCGCCTCCGCCGGGTCCTGTCATCGACTTGTCGCAGGGTTCACCGTCCAAGGCGTCCGGGTCCAAGCGCAAGCGTTCGGGTCAAGCGGAGTCCCTTCCCAAGTCGAAGTCCAAGTCGAGCAAGGTGGCTCCAGACCAAGCGCAGGAGTTCCCAACAGACTGGGTTCCGGACTCGAACTCTCGGTGCCGTCCAGAGGAGTCGCCTCTGCCTTTGTCGAGCGCGAAGGCCCGGGCGCACTTGGCGGACTATCCGGTCGTCTGGAAGGACTTGCGTCCAGATCTCCAGCTCCTGATCAAGGATGGTCTGGAATTCCCGGATGCACTGGACTTGATCAATCAGGACAAGTGCCTCCACTCGAGGTTCCCCCTGTATCACCTAGTGGCCATGCTCGTGTCGATGATGCGCTGGCACCGTCTGGATACTGCGCTGTGGACTAAGCTTGTGCCGCGTCGTTACCTGTCAGTCGCCTCGGTTGCTCTGGACAGTCTGCGCAAGGTCGACGACGATGTTCCAGAGTGGGATGGCTCGCTCCCGAGTCTCAATCCCGACGCAGCCGAGCTCGAAGAAGACGAGGACGACGATGATGACGAGGCTGAAGACAAGGACGAGGAATACGACCCTCAGCAAGATCCGGATGACGGTGTTGACGGAGGCAACGGGGATGATGACGCAGGTGAAGTATCCGACCACGGCGAGGAAGACGATGATGATGACGGCTCTCCGGATGGCATCCCTCCTAGCATTGCTAAGCGAGCCTCCAAGCGTCGACGTCTGAGTCAATCCTCAGCTGAACCGGGCACGCCCAAGAAGCTCAAGCCGGAGACCAAGTCCAAGTCGTCGTCCAGGAAGAAGTCCAGATGCGGGATCAAGGCGGAGTCCAAGTCTGGAAAGTCGAAACGTCGCAGCTCTGGAGGCCCGACTGCACTCGCGGCCAAGCGTCCGGCCAAATTGACGGCGAAAGAGCGACGGCTGATTGAGTCACCTGGCCCGAATGAAGTGTCCTGGATGTATTTTGGCGTCCGTATGAAGCCTGGTAGTCCGACCGCACACGCACCATTCCAGACGCAGGGTTTTCCGGATTTCGAACCAAACCGACACGATCTGGACATCTTGAAAGATCGTTGTCAACCCGACGAGCTCAAGGAATTCCTGGCTACACATCCCTGGGTCAAGATGTCTGGCGAACGCCGGGCGGAGTTCTTCTTCCACCGGCGTTCCAGTCTCAGCACAAGTGCGATCAAGGCAATCGAAGATTGGATCGATTTCATGGAAGACAATGCAGAGGCGTTTTGGCATGCGCTCCATTGGATCGTGCTGGATCGGGACTGCGACTCCAAGTTTGTCCGAAAACTCAGCCTCCGGCGTGGCAAGAACCATGAGAGCGTCATGAAGCGGGCTGCCACCAAGGAGAAGCACATTGACAAGGTCGTCCCGGTTTCCATCTGGAACGAGCCGGGCATCTGGAAGTTTCCCAAGCGTATCCGCTGCTGGATCCTGATGAGTCGGGACCACACCAAGCCTGGAACCGATGTCCGCTACACTCTGAAGGAACAGATGGAGCTTCTGGATGCTCGCGAACCAGCTCGTACGGAATGGGGACTCTCCTCTTCGGACGACGAGCGCATCGCCCATCTGCCGGAAGATGTTCGCCGCACTCTGATTCCAGCCGGACAGCGTGACTCGATCGAAGATTAATATCCAGACCAAGTCGCCGGCGTAGCGTCCGCACTCATTCTGCGTAATTCCTCTTGAATACATTTTCTCCATTTTCCTCATTCTTATCTGTTTTTGTCATCTTAGTCCTGAAACTCCAAACTCTCAAACTCCAAGCTTCGTCTCTCCGAAACTCTCCACTCGTTCTCCACTTGACACTCCGAAATATCATATCTGAACTCACATCGCAAATCTATCGATTCAAAGCACATTCCGTCGAGGGACACATCCACGCGGTCGATCCAGTTCAGACATGTACTAGGCTCTGGGGTGATCGTCCCCAGCCTGCATCGTCTGGAACCGGGCTCGTGCACGTGCACCTTGATTGAACGCGTACAGCAATGCTCCACAACTGATCTGAGACACGGGCAACCATTCGGGGTCGTCGTACCCTTTCCACTTAACGAGGTATTCTCGAGTGCGTCTAGACGTTCGGGTCCGTTTAGACCACCTGAGGTCCAGAATGTTCTCCACTTCATACTCGTCACGCTCTGCGTCTGGCTCCCAGCTGTCCTCCAGAAGTAAGGCCTCGTCGAAGTCATCGTCTCCGGACACTTCGACCTCTCCGACTGGACGCTTCGAGAAGAGGGCACGTGGCTTAAGTCGACTGACATGTACCCAGGGATTAACCCGGTACCCAGTGTCATCAATCTTGAGCTTGACTCGGAAGCCGTCGTGCATCTCTTCAATCCGGAAGGGGCCATGCCACATGTGGGCAAGTTTACGGCTGAGACCCGGCTGGACTTTCGGAATGTATAGCCAGGCCGAATCTCCCTTCTCGAACCCAGACTCCAGACGTGCGGACAGCTCTCTCCACCTTTGCGTCTGGACCTCAGAACGCTGGCGTTTGCCTTCTTCTGCAGATCCTCGGCACATGCTTGCGCATAGCTATATTGCCGCTGAAGCTTCCGACGCCACTCATAGGCAGTCCGCTCCGGAACGCTAGAGGGTTTCGGACCCAACATCGCAGACAGCGTCCCATGAGCGTCCCAACCATGCACTAGGTAGAAGGGTGTATCCAGACGCGTGGCATCGAACGACGTGTTCAGAGCGAACATGAGCCTCTCTGCGTGGTCGTCCCAGTCGCTTTGGTCCGCCTCAGCAATGTACGCTCGGATACTTCGAACGACAGTCTGGACGGACCGCTCCTGTTGACCATTAGCTTGCGGACGATAAGCGAGAGTGGCTCGCTGCTTGCTTCCCAGAAGTTCTCTGAACCGTGTGAAGACCTCACTCATGAAGCGGGGGTCCTGATCATGTCGGATCATGGTGCTCGCTCCAAACCTCCGGAAGACGCACTCTTCGTAGACCTCTGCGACGTCTTGAGCAGTAGTCGACCGCATGGGCTTGCACATCACGAATCCGGAAAACGCATCCTGGAACAACAGCAAAAAAGTGTTTCCGCGTTCGGACTCCGGCATGTGAGTGACAAAGTCCATCGAGACAACTTCAAACGGACGTCTGGGCTCAATATTTCCGGGCGACGGTCCTTCGTTGGGCGGTCGTCCCTTGCCACTCGCACAGTCGACACACTCCTTGACGCAGCGCTCAACATCGGCGTACATCCCCGGCCAGTAGAATTCCGAACGGAGTCTCTCGTATGTCCGGGTGATGCCTTGGTGACCACCTTGGAAATCCTTGTGTGCGTAGTGCAGCATGTCTGATCGCAGGGATTCCGGGATCGCCAGTCTCGGCTCATCTACAAAGTCGCGAGGGCGGTCTCGAGTCGATCGGACCAGACGGTATAACACATCCCGAGCATCTAGCGCAAACAAGTCCGCCACCTTAGCAATCTTGCGGAGCCTTCGCGGCGAGAATCTGTCGATATCCCCTTTCAGGAACGACTTGATTTCGGACAAGTAGGCATCCTGATCCTGGTGCGTCTTGATACGTCTCCACCGTTCGGCCTGATACTCGAGGGGACCCATGGGTCGCTGAGGTTCACCATCACCAGGAGGAGCAATGTCCTCAACTCCCGGATCCGGATGTACGGCGTCCCTGGCCTTCGACCTCGTCAACGCAGCGAAGACTCTTGCCGCACGAGAGAGCGGCGCGGACTGTGAATCTGCAGCCACTGCGTCACTTTCCATCCGGGCCGAAGTCTCAGGACGCGGAGATGGGTCTCCGTCCAGATGGACCACCTTTGGCTTCATCAGCTTCTCCGCAATGTTCGACACTCTTTCCAGGTGTGTCCGCTCTTCGGAATCCTGAACGGTCCAGGACCCTCCGAGCGCCAGCGTCTTCGACGTCAGGTAGTCGGCAGCTTGGTTGTACTCGCGCTTAACATGTACCAGTCGCAACGTCCTGAACTTATCCCTCTGGACTTCACACTCAGTCAAGTGTTTCTGGAGGTTCGGCTGGTGACAGTTGATGAGACCTTGGACTTGTTGAATCACGATCCGAGAGTCTCCCACAACCACCAAGTCTTCGACCTGACGGTCGAGCGCCATCTGGACTCCTTTCAGGAATCCATGATACTCCGCATCGTTGACTGTCACGTCGTCCAAAACGAAATCTCGGGCTTCGAGCACCTTCCAGCCGGGGAGCTGACAGAGAATACACCCGCAGCTTCCTTGCCGAGTCGACGTCTTGGCCGCACCATCGAAACTCAGGACGACGCCCTGATAAGTATCGTCGAGCATCTCCACACTGAGAACTGGGGGCTTCTGAACGCGTCCCTTGGTAGGTATCAGTGCTTCTGCGACTTCGTCCAAATGCTCACGCGGGGTGATCCCAGCTCCCATGATAGCCGCCAGACCGTCTTCATCTTTCTGGACCTTCCGGACGGTGATGTCCCAGTGTGAGAGCATAACCCCCCACGGAACACAGCGTCCGTCAGCAGACTTCGACTGGAGTATCCACTTGAAGACTGAGTGCCGAGTGTAGACTCCCAGGCGACAACCCTCGAGAAGTGTTCGGAAGTCTTGAAGGACTCTTAGCACAGCAATCACCTCCTTTTCAGCTATGTGATAACGGAGCTCAGCATCGTTCAGAACTCGTCCAGTAAACCGTACCGGTTGGATCTTTCCATCGTATTCCTGACCGAGGACCGCGCAAGCAGCCCAACGGTTGGCATGCGGGATGATCACGAACGGCTTTGTCCGGTCTGGATGCCGGAGCAGTGGGGTTGAAACGATCTTCTTCTTGAGAATCTCGAACGCAGCCTTGGTCCTGGTGAGATCTCGTCCGGCTTGCACTTGGTCGTCTGAAAGCTCGTACAAGACTGCAGCCACTACCGGAAAGTCTTCAATAAACTTGTGATAGTAGTTCAGACTTCCAAGGAAGGACTGCACTCCTTTCAGAGTCTTCGGAAATGGCAGGTCTTGAACTCCCTTAGCGATTTTCGGAACTGCCCGAATCCCCTCTGCACTAATTTCGTGCGACAGGTATGGAATCGACAGCTTCCCAAACTCACTTTTCGGGAGACTCACAGAAATGTTCCAGTAGCGCAAGCGGAATAGAATAGCATTCAGATCCTCACAAAGCTTGTCCCAGGTGGGCGCGCCATGTGCGATGTCATCAATGTACGAGCTCAGCCCCAAAACCGGACCCATGCTGTCTGGAGCAGGGATGTTCCTCTGGAACACCGTCGCTGTATCCGTCAATGCCAACACTTGGCCTTCGGGGTCACTCCTGGACGGGTCCAAACTCAGGAAGTCCAGAACATCTTGGTCCACCTCCAATTCTTCTTCCGGCGACAGTCTCACGAAACCCCACAGGCAGTTATTAACCACTGCCTGGTAGACGAGAGGAGCATTCTTGAGTCCAAACGGCATCCGAACCCACTGGAAGTGCCCGAATGGACAGCTGAAGGCTGAGATCAGCTTCGCACGCTCAGCCATCCGGATGGCCCAGAATCCACTCGCCATGTCCAGACTCATAAACCACATTGCACTCTCAAAGCCAATCAATAGATCGTCGATCAAAGGCAGAGGATAATTGAACAGTTGAATGAATCCATTCACCACTCGGTAGTCGATACACATCCGAATGTCCACACCGTTCTTCTTCAAGACGATGACGATCGGGGAGGCCCACAGCGATTCGGAGTGTTCTATCAGCCCTGTCTCCAAGAGCTTCTTCAGCAACTCGTAGACCTTGATCGCTAAGTGTGGGGCGATTGACCTCGGACGCTGAGCAACTGGTTTAGCATCACCGACATCTAGATCACACCACACACCACGAGCCGGCGCGGGAGCAGCATTCCCGTCTCCCAAGAATATCTTGTGGTGATACCTCAGGTACGTTCGAAGTTTCTCCTCTTCGGCCGAAGTAGTCCGTCCAGATTCTCCGACATCGGGCTTCTCGATATCACACCTTGGGCTCAGCTCTTGGAGTTCCGGAAGCATGGCCAGTTCGTCGCGCAGCTGAGCCAGTAACTCACTACCTTCGTGTATGTACACGGCTGGTTCCAGGTTCAGCTCTTCCGCACTCATCTGCATGCATCGTTCGTACTCCACTTCGAGCCTTCGCACCGGAATGGACGATCGTTCAGGACCCCGTTCAACATTCGACTCGACTCCAACGGGGATTTCCGGGACGCAATTGGTCAGACACTCATCGTCAAAACTGATCGCGTCATAAAACACGTCCAAGTCCGAACCAGAGTCCTCATCCGGGCTCCTTTCAGGATCTTCGATTGTCTCCGGCTGAATCTTTGCAATTTCAGACACCGAGCTCGCATTCTCAACATTCCCGCCTGGTACGGGTACCTCACCTGGGACAGCCTCAGGAACCGTGCATTCTCTTTCGGACACTCCGGAACTCTCGGTTCCCGAAAGTCGAGGAGTCTGATCCGGGCAACGCCCTTCCGCCTTCACGCTAGGTTTAGGCTGCAGGCGCACCTGCGCCGAATCCACTGGTGACCGAGTGAGTAACTTCGTGAGCCACGGGTAATCGGGAGTCTGGACACACGGCGGTTCGGAACTCTGATGCACTCGAGCGAGTCGCTCCTCACGCTCTCTGAGCTCACTTGAGTTAGTACTTTCATAAATCATCACTTGCCATTCTCGATACCTCCGTAATCCTGGACGGACAAACCTTCCAGCTGTCGGGAAAAATCCAAATTCCACAACCCGGGCCACCGCCGTTCGAGGGTCAATCCAGACTGTCTTGTCCGAAATGTTGACCACCTTCAAAGCAACTGGCCAGGACTTCGCAGCATAGATAATCTGCGTAACGCAGCGGTCACCTCGACCAGCCCAAACGACTTCGCGTTGCGGATTGCTCTGGCCGTAATCAATTCGGACGACGGCTGCCTCACCTGGGGCTAAGTACAGACTCTCTTTCGGAGTGACGGCCAGGTCCAGGCCACGTCCCATGTGGTCCGCAGTCCGGCCAGCTAACAGTACCGTCTCTTCGTCCGGCAGCTTGACCAACCCTTCCTGAGCCCACAATCGAACCCCAGCCGAGTACATGAAGTTCATACCGAGAAGCACCTCCACACCTTCGCTAATGTTCGCGACCCATAGTTCTATAATGTAGACCACGCGAGGTCCCAAGGTAATCTTCACCTCGGTAGTAGCCGTGATAATCGTCGGGACACCACCCAGTCCAGACACCCGGAGCTGTTTGCAAAACTTAAGTCGGAGGTTGAGCCTACGCGCAAGGTCCAAACTCACCATGCTAACAGATGCTCCGGAGTCCAGGAGGATATCCGTTCGATAATTGTTCACAGCACCACGCACCATCGCCACTTACTTGGTGTCCTCAGGGTTGTGCTCTTTCCACCATCCGTACCTTTGGCCGGGCCCCAGTCGGAATTCGGGAGGGTCGTCTGAATTATTATCCCCCAGACGACCTTCTTCCAACCGAGACCGCTCCAAACGCTGTTGATCGGATAGGTACTTGTCGTTTTCCTCTGAAATCACAGTCATGCATTGATGGTTATCTTGGTGCTTGTTCCTCAACTCTGGTCCAATATACACTAGGACACACAATTCCGGGGTAGTCTTGAGCCCGACGTGTTCTGGATCCCCATCCAGTAGTTGATTCCGGATAGCGGACGGAAGGTCCAGTGTACCTTGACGAGCGAGAGTCTTCACAGCTTGGAACTTCTTCCACTCCTCATATTGGTCTTCATGAAACTTCTTGCAGAATAGGCAGGGTCGAACTCTGCACAGGCGGGCAGGGTGCCCTTTCCGGCCGCAGCGATCACACTTGAGGTCGGTCCAGCAGCTCTCCGTAGAATGTCCAAAATCATTGCAGCGCTCACAGAACTTGGTGCGGTTCGCAGTGTCGAAACGAGGGGACCGAGGTGGTGTTCGGAAATCTCCGCTCAAAGGAGGTCTCCAACCTGAGTTCTCCATAATCCGGAAGACAGTGCTTGAAATATCTTGCACGCGATCTTCGTCTCGCCTGGTACCACCTCCGGTTGGCGCACTTCCAACAGCCGAGCTTGCCGTCGACGGAGTGGCAGGAACTTCTTCCACCGCATCTTGGAACCGCACTTCCCGATCATCTTCACCTTCATCCGACACATCTTCGTCCTGAACCACATACGCGCGGCCGGCACGCTTCGACTGGAACCGTCCGTGCGGAACATTGTCCGCCCGGAAGTCTCGCTTGGCCTGAGGAACATCGTAGTCGTCGCCTTGGGTCATCTCTTCGTGCTGCTTTAGGACGTATTCCAAGTCACGTAGTCTCCGGATGCGTTGGCCTTGCAACGTCGATCGAAGGCGTGAGTCCAAGAGCTTCTTCGTGAATACCTTCAGATGACGTTCCCGCTGCTTGGACGACGAGTCGAAATCGATACCCGCCTTATCTGCCACCTTGTTCAGGCGATAGTAAAACTCTAGCGGGCTTTCTGACTTCCTTTGAACCATCGTGTAGTAGCGTTCGGAGTCTGAGGTCTTTGCTTTGCAATACATCTCGCGGAACTCTTTCAGGAACTTCTTCCAGTCTCGTCTCACCTTCGGACGAAGGTTCGCGCGCCAGTTCCGGACAGCGGCGGACAACTTGAGCTTCATCTCGTACATCTTGACTTTGTCCGTCCATCCGCCCTGAGCCGCGATGCTCTGGAATCTCTCCAGCCACCTTGTCCGAACCGCCAGCGACGCCTTCTCGTCGAAGTCCTCCAGGCTGTTCGCATTCACATACGGCCGGAACGTGAATAGCGTCCCTCCAGGTCCTGCAACAATCGGTGCGCCCTGGGCGACATCTTCAAACGACGAGCTATTGGAGCTGTCGGGGTCCGAAGAACTCCCGTCGGAGCTTGAGCCAGAATCGGAACTATCCGGATCACCACGGTGCTTGGGGTTTTTCTTCGATTTCTCTCTACGGGACGAGCCGTCCCTTTCCCCTCGCTCTGTCGACTTACCACTCGCAGACTTCACCCGTCTCGCCGAGCCAGCTTGCGCCTTGCGCTGCGGCACGCCCTCCGCCTGCGCCTTTCGTTCGGGGCGCGCGTCGGCGTGTCCACGTGCGGAGGCGTCGGGAGCGCTCTCGGTCTTGACGCGCGGCGGCGCGGCGTCGGCGTTGGCGGCGGCGCTGAGGGTCGCCCGAAGCTGGGCCGCCAGGAATTCGTCGAGGTTCGTCGAGGTCCGTGTGACATCTCCTCTGATTACGTCATCACTGATTACGCCACTGGATTCTGGACGCCTGACCTGACGACTGGTCGCCACTGGATTTTCCGTTGTCGCATGAGGGCCCCGAGTTGCCGAATCAGGTCTGAATGCGAATGGTCGCGGAGGCGTCTGGGCGGATGTTGCACGAAGGTCGCGCAGCTGTCCAGTCAGAAACTTCTGGACATTCTTGGCCGCCTCTTGCTCCTGGGCCCGCCCCGCGCGCATGTCTTCTAGCTCGCGCTGTAAGGACTCCATCATGGCCGCCACGCGCTGCGCTTCTTCGGCCTGACATGCCTCCGTCTGGGCACGATACTGTGCCAGGAGGGCATCCGCTTGCTCACGTTCCAGACGCGCGGCTTCCAGTCGAGCGACTCCCCGGGTCTCCGCCTCGCGGCGTATCCAAGTGTCGTCGGCCGGGCTGCGAGTGGACTCCACCTTCGCAGGTGGGTCCCGAGCCGGTGATCCGAACCTCCGAGCGACTTCCAAGTCCAGCTTGGTGTTCAGCTTCTCGAGCGCGGAGTCCTGGTGCCTCTCCATTCGGGCGACCGCCTCCTGCACCTGGAACATGGCGTTCAAGGCGACTTGCGTGCATCCAGAACTGGCTGAATCATGTGATCGTCCCGAGCGGTACGAACGTTCAGACTGGGAGCGTCGGCTGGACCTGCGGCGTCGGCTATCATCGTCGCTGCTGGAACTCTCGGATGGCGACGGACTTCGACGCTTGGAGCGACGCCGGAATGCCTACGACCCCCGTCCCCGGGCGTGCGATCGTTCGGACTCCGACATAACGACATCGTCCTGATCCACGCGCACCGGGTTCGGGGGGAGGGCTTCCTGGGTGACGTACATGGCCATCGCGGATTCGACCGGAGCCACTCCACCAAGCGTCTGGGCAGTCATCGCCATCGGGACGGCCGGCATGTGTAATCCAGCATCCTGACCCCAGCTCAGTCCCGAAGACCCGGACGAGCTGTCCCTCGAGGTTCGCGATCCTGATGTGGCGCTAGCAAGCGATTCGTCCGAGCCACCTGACATTCCGAAGCGACTTGACGATGCTCGAGATCCCGACTTGACCGAGGCATCCCGACCAGACGCCACACTGCCAGGTCGAGCGCCTTCCAGACTTCGGAAAGCAGACGACGACACAGACTGCGGGGACTCAGGCGTCGGGATGGACGACGGAGGTGCGAGCGCTGGCACACGTTGGACGCGCTTGGGTCCAGGCTCACTCACCGCGGGGCTCCTTGGACTTCGCGGCGTCTGAAGTCCAGACACCTTGAGCATCTGGATGTAACCGCGTCCCAGCAACTCGACTTCGTGGTCGGTCATCTCCGCGTCAAGCTCCGGTGCAGCCGAGTCTGGACGCGATCGTTCGGGGCGAGCCGTCTGCGCTTGGACTTCGGACGCCTTGGTCATCAGCCGCTTCAGCTCGGCCATCTCGATGGACAGCAGCAGGAGCATCTCTTCGACGACGTGGCGGACCAAGTCCAGGTGCGCCTTGTTAGCTCGTGTCCGGAACCAGCCAGGAACCAAGTTCAGAAAACTGAAGCCGGACTCGAACAGTTGCGTCTGAAGGACCGCAACACACTCGCGTGGGGAGAGGAGCCCGACCGGAATCGTCGCAGCCGTCCAGTCTCGGGTGACCCCAAACATCCGACGTGTCAGTTCCATCTCGGCGATCCAAGCGTCCGCCTCCACGGCCATCGACGTCCGCTTCCGTAAGTACTCAGATGTAGTCAGGATAGCAGACATGTAAGCCGTTGAATCCAAATGAGCTTGAGGCCATTCATACTTGATGTTCGGAGGAACACTTCTTTCGGAGACGTCCCTCTCCCATCGTCGCACTTGGTCAGCCACATACGCCTTCACTTGATCTTCCGATGGAGACACCGGAGTCGGTCGGACTCGAGTCGGCATTCGGGCAGAAGCCGTTGCGGAGGACTTCGGCGAAGACACTTCTGTGTCCTCGAGCACTTGGTCTTCCTGAACCGTAGACAGGTGAGCTTCCTTCCTGACCGCCGGTTCGACCTTCACCAGCTGCACTTCGTCGTCCGGCTCGGAGTCGACTTCGACAACTTCGACGTCGTCAGCCGGACCTTCCAAAGGCTTCTTCGTTCCAACGTATTGGACTTCGTCGTCGACGTCCGAAGCCTCGACCTCATGTTCCGGTTGGGGGGAGTCCGAAACTCGACCACCCACCGGGGGCTCAACCACATCGGCGCCTCCCGCAGACACCTTGGCGGACATGTCCGGAGCGGACTTGTCCTCGTCGTCCGGACCTAGCTTCGAGTCCGCCGACATGGAAGTGTCAGCATCTTCCAGAGCCGTCTCTTGGTCGCCGTTCTTGGACACTTGGTGCGCGTCTGGAACAGCGGGTCCAGAAGTCGTCTCGCTTGGAGCTGACGCTTCCTTCGCTTCCTTGGCAGCCTTGCGTTTTGCCGCGTTGGCCTTCCGGGCGTCACGTTCGACGTCTTCCAGAGGTCGATGCGGCTCGACTCCCAAGTTCGCAACTCGGCGCGACTGCCGGCTTGGTTCAGACTCCGCCGACTGCCGTCGCCCTTCCTTCTTCCTGCTTCCACTTCCAGCCATATCAACCACGGTTAGAAGATCGTTAGCAGTCAACACCCTAGATCTCAATCAATATAATATAAAAACAACTCGGTGAAATTCCACGGACTACCAAATCCGGGCACGCGCACCAGCTGTGGCGAGGCGGGTGAGCGCCTTTTGCCGCCCAGGTGTATAGCACGATGCCACGGGGCCGCCCGTCCGGAGAATTACTCCTCCTTACGGATTTTCCCAATGGGGTCAGACTCCGATAGCAGCACTAGGTGCTCCCAACGGAGGTGGCGTGTGACCTTGTGAATCCCTGTAGGTGTCGTTTATCTTCGATAGAACGAACTTCACCTGATGAGTTGTCTTCACAATGATAAGGTCTTGGGTGTAGAGCGCTTACGTTACTTCAAACGTAGGTCTCCACGACTGGGGTTGAGATCACAAGCAGATCCTTCCAGCCAAACCTTCAAAATCAGAGAGTTAATATGCAAATATACAAATATACAGCCGCTACTTATTCTTTGGGGGGCCCTTGAGCGGGGGGCCCGTACACCGGTCTACTGGAGTTTCTTCCGGACCACCGGTCGAGTCCGAAAGCACCCTTCACTCACGCGCACCAGCTCCCGCAAGGAGATAATTAGCTCCAGGCGGAAGACTCTCCAAATGTTCAACTCCAAAAGGAGAACAACCTCCGGTCAGACAATATACAATCCTATCACACAGTAGTCAATCAATCGGATCTAGGGGTGACTACACACAACCTCCTAGAAACGCAGTTAATATGAAATGGGACCTCCGAATGGAGGACCAACAACTGGAATTTGAAATAGGACAGGTCACTTCGGAGCGCGCGTCGCCCGATCACCGCCTAACTTGGTCTTAGCCTTTGGGAGAGTTCCACGGCGGTATTCGCGGTCACGACGCGTCCAAGCGCAGGTCTTGTAGCTTAGGGCCGCCGGCAGGGTTAATCCCTCCGGTCGAGGCTTGTTCCTCTCGCTTACTTGACAGCACACCTCGTCCCTGGGGACGGGGAAGCACTTGCGCCCTTCTTGGCAAATTGAACTCTCTGATTATCTTTTCTTAAGCTTCTGTATCCACTGTTCTCTCTGGAATCAGCTCTTTTATCTTGGTTTCACTATAGTCGGGGCGTGGCGTAATCACGTCGCATGTCGAGCAGGTCATGGATAGGGCAGGAATCTGGTCAGTGCATAACATATCATGGTCGGTCGTCTTGGTCGGTCGTTAACATCTTGGTCGGAGTATACTTGAAACTTGGAAGGCCTTTCTGGGTACAAATCAGGCTGGGACAGGGCGCGACCGGTCGCCCATCGAAGATCTTCGTCCGGAGCCTGGTGTCTGGAATCCTGCGTCCGGGGTCCGGAGACCAATGAGTCTGGAGTTTGACTTGACTTCACTATGGCGGGAGTCTGGACGATCTTGAGCAATCTTCTTCGGCTCTCTGTCAGGACTTGCTTGAGTCTTCTTTCTCGCTTGTGTCTTCGCTCTTGTCTTGTGCTCTTCCGTCGCATGTCTTACGGGCCTGTCGCTGGCCGGGTCACTGAGCAGAGACTTGGGCAAATTTTCTGGAGCCGCTTCGTGTCATGAAGAGCTACGCTCACTCGTTCCAATACTGGAGCGAGTGCTTATCGATGGCAGAGTTTGCCATCAATAACTCAGTGCATGCCTCGACCGGGCATACACCGTTCTACGTGAATGCCATGCGGCATCCACGTCTACCGAGTTTACTCGGAGTGATGGCTCCAACTTTAAGTGGGGGAGGATCTACGACTGCAATACAGCAGCCGCAGAAAACCGCTGACACTTGCACAGTGTCAGCTGCAACAACGAACAAACCGCATGAGTCTGCGCAGGGCGCGAACTCCTCAACAACAAGGACAAGGACCACGGGTCTGCTCAGGGCGCAGACACCGCGAAGAACCACGCAGAGGCCGGGCCTCTAGCGGAGAACGAGCTGAATGACTTCAGGTCGGATGCAACCAACTTCATCAACAAAACGGTTTGCCCAAGACGCAATAGCAGCTTCTGTTGATCAACAGAAGCTGAACGCAGAGACAACACAAATGAATTCAAAGTTAGTTCATTGGTTTTGGTAGCTACTCAAAACCTGCCTAAACATGCAGTTTCGGATTTCGGAGCAAGCAAGCTTGCTCCGCGCTTCATCGGGCCGTTCACTGTGTTGGCTCGGCACGGCAACGCATACACGCTAGACATACCGTCTAGCATGCGCCTCCATCCGACCTTTTACGTCGGACGGCTGAAACCATACCTGCAGCACGAGCCATCTAGCTCAGCTGACCCGAAGCCTCGGCAGGAGCCGAGGCAGAAGCGGAGGACTTGGCCTCGGCGACGAGCAGCCTCTCCTCCAGCGCGCGGACGCGCTGGAGCAACCCCTTCATCTGGGTCCCCAGCTCGACCTGGATATTCGAGGCGGTCTGCGAGACCGCCGCGACCTGGGCCTTCTGGTTCGCCAGCTCCTGTTTCAGGGCGGCGAACTCAGCGCCCTGCAAACGCTCCACGGCGGACACCCGGTCGTGGAGAGGCGCATACTGATCAGCCCGGGGCTGATCATATCCGGGGCGTGTTCCCACCCCCGCCACCGCCGATCCGTGACGCCCGCGGCTCAACCCGCTGGATTGTTGAGCGGATTGTTGACCATAGTATCCCGAAAACGAACCCTCAAGGGGCTCGTTTTCGTATTCGTTGGAGAGGATTTCCTCCCCATCGAGATACATGGGAGCCGCGGAACGTCTTGCTGGAGGACGTTCCGGAAATGGTGAGGGCGTATGAGGAGCAGTACGCGCTGGTGCAGCGGAAGTAATACGAGCGCTGCGACCATCGCTAGCGCCCGAACCCTCACGTGCTAAGAATTTAGCACGGAGCTCTTTGAGACTCTCGGGCACACGAAACGACGTGTACCCGTTCAGGTCGCGGTCGCTCAAGCGGACCGCGCCTGGGAAGCACTTCGTGCACTGAAATCCCTCGGGCACAGCGCACGGCACATTTGCCTCCTCCGCAGCAACGTGGAGTTGCTCCAACTTTCCACGCTTCGAGTACGTCTCGAAGCGATCACGCGCTTGCTTAATCCGATCACGGTAAGCACTCGGCCTCTTGTTGAAGTTCTCAACAAAAGCATTCCAACTTTGACAAAGTGCCTGCCACTCGTGCACTTTGCTGCGAGAAGATGTCTTCTTGCTTTGAAACCATCGGAGCTCATGAAAGAGTCCGATGTAGTAATCGCGCCTTTGATGCGTTTCCGCATCAAAGTGCAGCTCGGCAGCCACAGCGTCATCTTTGATGGCGCTGCATACGTACAGCGGCACCTCATTCGGAGGTACCGAGTTCCCATACCGGTCCGCGATCTCGGACGCGGACGGCATCCATGGATCGCGCGCTGCAGGTGCAGCGCGCGAGCTCTGAGCTTTGACATCACGCGCTGCAGCAGCAGCCCGCGGAGTACTGAGAGCCCCAGCGGAAGCGAGTGGGGTATCGCTCTCAGTACGCGAACGCTTCGAACTCGAAGCGTCCGATTCGTCCCCTTCACGCGGGCGAACGATCTTGGCGTGAGGGTCGAGCGATTCGCTCGACACTGAGTCTTTACGCTTTGAGGGCGAGTCCTCCTCGCCCTCCATATCTTCATCGTCGTCGTCGAAGTCGACGACGTCGCCATACTTCGTCTTCTGGCGTTCGAAGTAGTCGTCGATGGAGATGACTCCCCACCGACTGTGCGGACTTCTTCTGAGGCGCGCTCATCGTTGAATGACCCCGGATTTCTTCTCCAAACGTGGATAATTGACGAGTGGTCAATTCCGAAGATTGACGTGCGGAGACCCCGCGCGTCTAACCTCGAGGGGGGGGGGATGGTGTAACGGGGTTACACGCACAAGTGGCTACAAGCCACTTGTGATTTTAACAGATAAGATATCTGTTAAACGTTTTAGATACCTTCTCACTTTGGTGTAAGTCACACCTATGGATACATTGAAGTGGAACACCACAATGAGTGGTCCACACATACCCAAAGATCCTATTGGTAGAAAGCAGCATCTTTCTACCAATTAGAACGCATATTGGCGGGGCTCTGACAGCCAACTGCTGCCAACCCCTTTTATAGATGATAAACAGTTTTAGCAGTTTTAGAAGGAAGATCAATTTACAAACAATACAGTTCTCATTTTACCTAATCTAAGTCACTTGGAGTCTTATCTGATTTAAATTATATTTGTGTATTCAAATATAATTAGCTCAAGTAATTACTAAGTACTTACGCTTCCTCATACACGTAGCGCAACGTGTAAGCAAAAGTAGTGAGTCAAGTTAGACCCACTACAAAAATAAATGATATACACTCAGACTCTCCATTTTAGATGCCTTTTAGAAATTGGTAACTAAAAAAAAATTCTACATGAAGTTATCCAAATTTCTACCTACTAAACTAAATTGTATACACTCAGACTTTGCCTTTTAGACGCCGTTTAGAAATTGATAACTATACAATAAATTTCTTCATGAAATTATGCTAATTTCTACCGACTAAACTAAATTGTATACACTCAGATTTTGCCTTTTAGACGCCATTTAGTACCTGTTAACTAAAAAATAAACTTTTTTTCATGAAGTTATGCTAATTTCTACCAGCTAAAATGAATGATATGCACTCAGTCTTTGCCTCTTCCCCGAGTGAGACGATGAAGGCTCAACGGACTCAACTTAGAAACACGCAGCCATTTCTAATTTGCGCTACCCGAGATATGGGTTATTTCTAATGTCGTAGCGAACTTAACTTCTTACTACACAACCGGACTTAAAGACCTGTCCACTTAGATACTGCAACTGCTTGCCATGTGTTAGCACATCTAAGTGCTCTTTCACTTAGATAAGGTAATTCCTCGCGGCAACGTCTTCCAACGCGATTACTTGACGCATATTGTAGTGGGTCTAACTTGACTCACTACTTTAGCTTACACGTTGCGCTACGTGTATGAGGAAGCGTAAGTACTTAGCAATTACTTAGGTTAATTATATTTCAATACACAAATATAAGTTAAGTAAGAAAGGATTCCAAGTGACTTAGATTAGGTAAAATGAGAACTGTATTGTTTGTAAATTGATCTTTGCCGGGATTGCGTTCGCAGCAGAAGCCCGTGGCATGAGATTCCTGGTGAGCGAGGTATCGCTTCAGTATGCGAACGTTGAACCTCGAAGCGCCTTTCGATTCGTTCTTCACGCTGGCGAACGCGCTCTGGCGTGAGGGTCGCGATTGCCGGACATCGAAAACGTCTATGTCCTCGTCGTTCATGCCATTAGTCGGTCGTCGAAGTCGACGACGTCGTAGGTAACGGGTCGTTAAGCGGCTGCAAGTCACTTACAGAATTTTAACAGATAGGTTATCTGTTAACGCTTGATACTTCCTCATTACCAGGCGATATCGATGGAGATATTTGAAGCGATCAATTATTGAAGTGGTCCATCATTACTAAAATTTAAGAAAGGGCGCATCTTTCGTTTCAATACGATATGGGCTTCTGCCGAATAAAGCCGCCGCCAACCCCTTTATAGACATAAACAGTTTCAGCAGCTTTGTAC